>NC_138032.1:91503285-91547080 GCF_964106645.2 Podarcis pityusensis
CCGGTTCAAACCAGTCTGAACTGGTTAAAACTGGCTTTGACCGGTTTGAACTGGCCTAAACTGCTTCAAACTGGCCTAAACCACTTCAAACCGGTCTGAACTGGTTCCAACCGGCTTTGACTAGTTCTAACTGGCTTAGACCAGTACCAACAGGTCTGGACCGGATGCAGCCGGTCTGCACTGGTTTCAACCAGCTTGGACCGGTTAAAACTGGTCTAAACCGGTTCAAACAGTCCTAAACCGGTCTGAACCGGTACCAATCGTCCTTGACAGGTTCTAATTGGCCTAAACCAGTTCACACTGGCCTAAACCGGTTCAAACTGCTCTCATCCGGATTCAACCGGCTTGGACTGATTCAAACCGGCTTGGACCCGTTCAAACTGGCTTAAACCAGTTCAAGGTGGCCTTAACCGGTTCAAACCGTCTTGGAACGGTTCAAACTGGCCTAAACCGGTTCTAACTGGCCTAATCCGATTCAAACCGGTCGGAACCAGTTCAAAGCGGCTTTGAACGGTTCAAACTGGCTTAAACCGCTTCAAAGCGGTCTGAACCGGATACAACCGTTTTAGAACGGTTCAAACTGGTCTAAACCGGTTATAACTGGCCTAAACCGGTTCAAACCGGTCGGAACCAGTTCAAAGCTGCTTTGAAAGTTCAAAACTGGCTTAAACCGGTTTAAACTGGCCTAAACTGGTTCAAACTGGTCTGAACTGGTTCCAACTGGCTTGTACCGGTTTAAACTGGCCTAAACCTGTTCAAACCTGTCTGAACTGGTTTCCACCGGCTAGGACCGATTCAAACTGTCCCTAAACCGCTTCAAACTAGCCTAAACTGGTTAAAACCGGTCTGGACCGGTTCAAAACGACTTGGACTGGTTCAAACTGGCTAAAACCGGTTCAAAGTGGCCTAAACCGGTTGAAACCGGTCTGAACTGGTTCCAACCAGCTTTGAGTGTTTCAAACTGGCCTAAACCACTTCAAACTAGCCTAAACCAGTTCAAACCGGTCTGAACCGGTTCCAACCGGCTTGGACCGGTTCAAATCGGCTTAAACTGGTTCAAACTGGCTTAAAACCGGTTCAAAGTGGCCTAAACCGGTTCAAACCAGTCTGAACTGGTTCCAACCGTCTTTGAGTGGTTCAAACTGGCCTAAAACGGTTCAAACTGCTCTCAACTGGATCCAAACGGTTGGACCACTTCAAACCGCATTGGACTGGTTCAAACTGGCTTAAACCGGTTCAAAGTGGCCTTAACCGGTTCAAACTTGTCTGAACAGGTTCTAACTGGCTTTGAGTGGTTCAAACTGGCCTAAACCGGTTCAAACCGGTTGGAACCGGTTTAAACTGGCTTGGACCGGTTTAAACTGGGCTAAACTGGTTTAAACCGGTCTGAAATGGTTTTCAACCAGTTAGGACCGATTCAGACTGTCCTAAACCGCTTCAAACTAGCCTAAACCGGTTCCAACCAGTCTGAACCGGTTCCAACCGGCTTGGACCGGTTCAAACCGGCTTGGTCTGGTTCAAACTGGCTTAAACCGGTTCCAAAGTGGCCTAAACCGGTTCAAACCGGTCTGAACTTGTTCCAACCGTCTTTGAGTGGTTCAAACTGGCCTAAACCGGTTCAATCCGGTCTGAACCTTATCCAACTGTCTTGGAACGCTTGAAACTGGCCTAAACCGTTTCTAACTGGCCTAAACTTGTTCAAAACGGTCTGAACCGGATCAAACTGGCTTAAACCAGTTTAAACTGGCCTAAACCGGTTCAAACTGGTCTGAACTGGTTTCAACCAGCTAGGACCGATTCAAACTGTCCTAAGCCGCTTCAAACTGGCCTAAACTGGTTCAAACCGGTCTGAACCTGTTCCAACTGAATTCGACCAGTTCCAACTGGCTTAGACCAGTTCCAAGAGTTCTGGACCGGTTCCAACCAGCTTGGACAAGTGCAAACTGGTCTGGACCTGTTCCAACCAGCTTTGACTGGTTCAAAACGGCTTGGAACGGTTCAAACTGGCCTAAACCGGTTCAAACTGGCCTAAACCAGTTCAAACCGGTCTGAACTGGATCCAACCGGCTTTGAGTGGTTCAAACTGGCCTATACCGGTTCAAACTGCTCTGAATTGGACCCAACCAGGTTGGACCGGTTCAAACCGGCTTGGACAGGTTAAAACTGGCCTAAACCGGTTCAAACTGGTTGGAACTGGTTCAAAGCGGATTTGAATGGTTCAAACTGGCTTAAACCGGTTCAAAGTGGCCTAAACCGGTTGAAACCGGTCTGAACTGGTTCCAACCGTATTTGAGTGGTTCAAACTGGCCTAAACCGGTTCAATCCGGTCTGAACCGATTCCAACTGGTTTGGACAGGTTGAAACTGGGCTAAACTGGTTCAAACCGGTCTGAACCGGATCCAACCAGCCTAAATCGGTTCAAACTGGCTTAAACCGGTTCAAACCGGTCTGAATTGAATCCAACCGTCTTGGAACGGTTCAAAGTGGCCTAAACCGGTTCTAACTGGTCTAAACTGGTTCAAATTGGTCTGAACTGGTTCCAACCGGCTTTGAGTGGTTCAAACTGGCCAAAACCGCTTCAAACTAGCCTAAACCGGTTCAAACCAGTCTGAACCGGTTCCAACCGGCTTGGACCGGTTCAAACCGGCTTGCACTGGTTCAAACTGGCTTAAAACCGGTTCAAAGTGGCCATAACCGGTTCAAACCGTCCTGAACTGGTTCAAACCGGCTTTGAGTGGTTTAAACTGGCCTAAACCGGTTCAAACCGGTCTGAACCGGTTCCAACTGGTTTGGACCGGTTGAAACTGGGCTAAACCGGTTCAAACCAGTCTGAACCGGATCCAACCAGCCTTGATGGGTTCAAACTGGCTTACACCGGTTCAAACCGGTCTGAACTGGTTCAAACCGGTCTGAACTGGTTTGAACCGGCTTTGTTTAGTTGAAACTGGCGTAAACCGGTTCAAACCGGTTTCAATCGGTTTCAACCGGTTTCAACTGGCTTGGACCAGTTTAAACTGGCCTAAACCGCTTCAAACTAGCCTAAACCAGTTCAAACCAGTCTGAACCGGTTCCAACCGGCTTGGAGCGGGTCAAACTGGCTTAAACCGGTTTAAACCGGTCTGAACTGGTTCCTACCGGCTTTGAGTGGTTCAAACTGGCATATACCGGTTCAAACTGCTCTGAACTGGATCCAACCAGCTTGGACCGGTTCATACCGGCTTTGAGTGGTTCAAACTGGCCTATACCGGTTCAAACTGCTCTGAACTGGATCCAACCAGCTTGGACCGGTTCAAACCGGCTTGGACTGGTTGAAACTGGCTTAAACCGGTTCAAAGTGGCCTAAACCGGTTCAAACCGGTCTGAACCGGTTCCAACTGGCTTGGACCGGTTGCAACTGGGCTAAACCGGTTCAAACCAGTCTGAACCGGATCCAACCAGCCTTGACGGGTTCAAACTGGCTTAAACCGGTTCAAACTGGTCAGAACTAGTTCCAACCGTATTTGAGTGGTTCAAACTGGCCTAAACCGGTTCAGTCCGGTCTGAACCGGTTCCAACTGGTTTGGTCCGGTTGAAACTGGGCTAAACTGGTTCAAACCGGTCTGAACCAGATCCAACCAGCCTAAATCGGTTCAAACTGGCTTAAACCGCTTCAATCCGGTCTGAACTGGATCCAACCGTCTTGGAACGGTTCAAACTGTCCTAAACCGGTTCTAACTAGTCTAAACTGGTTCAAATTGGTCTGAACTGGTTCCAACCGGCTTTGAGTGGTTCAAACTTGCCTAAACCGCTTCAAACTAGCCTAAACCGGTTCAAACCAGTCTGAACCGGATCCAACCAGCCTTGATGGATTCAAACTGGTCTAAACCGGTTCAAACTGTTCTGATCCGGATCCAACCGGCTTGGACCGGTTCAAACCGGCTTGGACCGATTCAAACAGGCTTAAACTAGTTCAAAGTCGCCTTAACCGGTTCAAACCGGTCTGAACTGGTTCGAACCGGCTTTGAGTGGTTGAAACTGGCCTAAACCGGTTCAAACCGGTTTGAACCGGTTTCAACTGGCTTGGACCAGTTTAAACTGGCCTAAACCGCTTTAAACTAGCCTAAAGCAGTTCAAACCAGTCTGAACCAGTTCCAACCGGCTTGGAGTGGGTCAAACTGGCCTAAACCGGTTCAAACTGCTCTGAACTGGTTCCAACCAGCTTGGACAGGTTCAAACCAGCTTGGACTGGTTCAAACTGGCCTAAACCAGTTCAAACCGGTTGGAACTGGTTCAAAGAGGATTTGAATGGTTCAAACTGGCTTAAACCGGTTCAAAGTGGCCTAAAACGGTTCCAACCGGTCTGAACTGGTTCCAACCGTATTTGAGTGGTTCAAACTGGCCTAAACCGGTTCAATCCGGTCTGAACCGGTTCCAACTGGTTTGGACCGGTTGAAACTGGGCTAAACTGGTTCAAGCCGGTCTGAACCGGATCCAACCAGCCTAAATCGGTTCAAACTGGCTTAAACCGCTTCAAAGCGGTCTGAACTGGATCCAACCGTCTTGGAACGGTTCAAAGTGGCCTAAACCGGTTCTAACTGGTCTAAACTGGTTCAAATTGGTCTGAACTAGTTCCAACCGGCTTTGACTGGTTCAAACTGGCCTAAACCGCTTCAAACTAACCTAAACCGGTTCAAACCGGTCTGAACCGGTTCCAACCGGATTGGACCGGTTCCAAACGGCTTGCACTGGTTCAAACTGGCTTAAAACCGGTTCGAATTGGCCATAACCGGTTCAAACCGTTCTGAACTGGTTCAAACCGGCTTTCAGTGATTCAAACTGGCCTAAACCGGTTCGAACCGGTTTGAACCGCTTTAAACTGGCTTGGACCGGTTTAAACTGGCCTAAACTGGTTCAAGCCGGTCTGTACCGGATCCAACCAGCCTTGACAGGTTCACACTGGCTTAAACTGGTTCAAACTGGCCTAAACCAGTTCAAACCGGTCTGAACCGGTTCCAACTGGTTTGGACCGGTTGAAACTGGGCTAAACCGGTTCAAACCATGCTCAACCGGATCCAAACAGCCTTGATGGGTTCAAACTGGCTTACACCGGTTCAAACCGGTCTGAACTGGTTCAAACCGGTCTGAACTGGTTCGAACCGGCTTTGAGTAGTTGAAACTGGCCTAAACCAGTTCAAACCGGTTTGAACCGGTTTCAACTGGCTTGGACCAGTTTAAACTGGCCTAAACTGCTTCAAATTAGCCTAAACCGGTTCAAACCGGTCTGAACCGGATCCAACCAGCCTTGATGGGTTCAAACTGGCTTACACCGGTTCAAACCGGTCTGAACTGGTTCCAACTGGTTTGGACCAGTTGAAACTGGGCTAAACCGGTTCAAACTGTTCTGATCCGGATCCAACCGGCTTGGACCAGTTCAAACAGGCTTAAACCGGTTCAAAGTGGTCTTAACCGGTTCAAACCGGTCTGAACTGGTTCGAACCGGCTTTGAGTGGTTGAAACTGGCCTAAACCGGTTCAATCCAGTCTGAACCGGATCCAACTGGCTTGGACCGGTTCAAACTGGCCTAAACCGGTTCAAAGCGGTCTGAACCTTATCCAACTGTCTCGGAACGGTTGAAACTGGCCTAAACCTGTTCAAACCGGTCTGAACCGATTCGAACCAGCTTTGTACAGTTCCAATGGGCTTGGACCGGTTTAAACTGGCCTAAACCGGTTCAAACTGGTCTGAACCGGTTCCAACTGGCTTGGACCTGTTTAAACTGGCCTATACCGGTTCAAACCGGTCAGAACTGGTTTCAACCGGCTAGGACCGATTCAAACTGTCCTAAACCGCTTCAAACTGGCCTAAACCGGTTCAAACCGAATTTGACCGGTTCCAACTGGCTTAGACAACTTCCAAGAATTTGGACCGGTTCCAACCAGCTTGGACAAGTGCAAACTGGTCTTGACCTGTTCCAACCAGCTTTGACTGGTTCAAACCAGCTTGGAACGGTTCAAATTGGCTTAAACTGGTTCAAACTGGTGTGAACCTGTTCCAAGTGGCTTGGACCGGTTTAAACTGGCCTAAATACTGACAGATTAGAAAGAGGAGGGTTCGCTGTACCTGATCTGAAACTCTATTATGAAGCAGCGTGTTTATGTTGGATAAAGGAGTGGATAACCCAGGAGAACCCAGATTTCTTAGATTTGGAGGGGCACAACAATAGATTTGGATGGCACTCCTATCTTTGGTATGGTAAGGCAAAAGTGCATAAAGGGTTTACAAATCATGTGATAAGGGATGCTCTATTTGAAGTCTGGGCCAGA
This sequence comes from Podarcis pityusensis, assembly GCF_964106645.2. Lineage (NCBI taxonomy): Eukaryota > Metazoa > Chordata > Lepidosauria > Squamata > Lacertidae > Podarcis > Podarcis pityusensis. Next base: position 91,509,588 of record NC_138032.1, read on the forward strand.
AACAAGAATTTGTTGGAAAGGAAAACACCGTGGTGGGTGTCACCAATTGATATTAACAGTTAAAAAACTGAACATAGAAGGGAGAGGGGCCACCTAGGAGGAGATTCTGACGAAGGCCGAAAAAGGTTGGAAATTGAAGCCTTATGATTGTATTGCTGGAAAATTGACAGGATGGTTGCAATACCATCAAGTCAATGATGTTTTTAAAGAGGACAAAAAATTAGGATTTGAAGACAAAAAATCGAAATTTCAAATAGACATTATAAAAAGTAAGGCTTTGTGTGGTTCAAACTGGCTTAAACAGGTTTAAACTGGCCTAAACCAGTTCAAACAGGTCAGAACTGGTTTCAACCGGCTAGGACCGATTCAAACTGTCCTAAACCGCTTCAAACTGGCCTAAACTGGTTCAAACCGGTCTGAACCGGTTCCAACCGAATTTGACCGGTTCCAACTGGCTTAGACCAGTTCCAAGAGTTCTGGACCGGTTCCAAACAGCTTGGACAAGTGCAAACGGGTCTCGACCTGTTCCAACCAGCTTTGACTGGTTCAAACCAGCTTGGAACGGTTCAAACTGGCTTAAACTGGTTCAAACTGGTGTGAACCTGTTCCAACTGGCTTGGACCGGTTTAAACTGGCCTAAATACTGACAGATAAGAAAGAGGAGGGTTCGCTGTACCTGATCTGAAACTCTATTATGAAGCAGCGTGTTTATGTTGGATAAAGGAGTGGATAACCCAGGAGAACCCAGATTTGTTAGATTTGGAGGGGCACAACAAATAGGGAAACTGATGGAAGGGAAGGATGGAAGCCAACAGCTCTACGGAGCATAAAGTAGGATATATGTCATAAGATTTGATGTTTTACTGGTGTTGGTGGGTGTTGGTGGGTGATCTTAAATCTCAATAAAAATTATTTATATAAAAAAACAAACTGGTCTGAACCAACTGGCTTGGACCGGTTTAAACTGGCCTAAACCTGTTCAAACCGGTCTGAACTGGTTTCCACCGGCTAGGATCGATTCAAACTGTCCTAAACCGCTTCAAACTAGCCTAAGCTGGTTCAAACCGGTCTGAACCGGTTCCAACTGGCTTGGACCGGTTCAAACCGGCTTGGACCGGTTCAAACAGGCTTAAACCAGTTCAAAGTGGCCTTAACCGGTTCAAACCGGTCTGAACTGGTTCGAACCGGCTTTGAGTGGTTGAAACTCGCCTAAACCGCTTCAAACTAGCCTAAACCAGTTCAAACCGGTCTGAACCGGATCCAACCAGCTTTGAACGGTTCAAACTGGCTTAAACCGGTTTAAACTGGCCTAAACCGGTTCCAACTGGCTTGACGGGTTCAAATTGGCTAAAACCTGTTCAAACCGGTCAGAACTTCTTCCAACCGTCTTTGAGTGGTTCAAACTGGCCTAAACCGGTTCAAACTGTTCTGAATAGGATCCAACCGGCTTGGACCGGTTCAAACGGGCTTGGACAGGTTCAAACTGGCCTAAAGCGGTTCAAAGTGGCCTTAACCGGTTCAAACCGGTCTGAACTTGTTCTAACCGGCTTTGTGTGGTTCAAACTGGCCTATACCAGTTCAAACTGCTCTGAACCAGATCCAACCAACTTGGACCGGTTCAAACCGGCTTGGACTGGTTCAAACTGGCTTAAACCGGTTCAAAGTGGCCTAAACCGGTTCAAACAAGTCTGAACTGGTTCCAACCGGCTTTGAGTGGTTCAAACTGGTCTAAACCGCTTCAAACTAGCCTAAACCAGTTCAAACCGTTCTGAACCGGTTCCAACCGGCTTGGACCGGTTCAAAGCGGTCTGAACCTTATCCAACTGTCTTGGAACAGTTGAAACTGGCCTAAGCCGTTTCTAACTGGACTAACCCTGTTCAAACCGGTATGAACCAGTTCGAACCAGCTTTGAACGGTTCAAAGTGGCTTAAACCGATTTAAACTGGCCTATAAACCAATTTAAACCGGCTTTGTGTGGTTCAAACTGGCCTATACCAGTTCAAACTGCTCTGAACCAGATCCAACCAACTTGGACCGGTTCAAACCGGCTTGGACTGGTTCAAACTGGCTTAGACCAGTTCCAAGAGTTCTGGACCAGTTCCAACCAGCTTGGACAAGTGCAAACTGGTCTCGACCTGTTCCAACCAGCTTTGACTGGTTCAAACCAGCTTGGAACAGTTCAAACTGGCTTAAACCGGTTCAAACTGGCCTAAACCAGTTCAAACCAGTCTGAACCGGTTCCAACTGGCTTGGACCGGTTGAAACTGGGCTAAACCGGTTCAAACCAGTCTGAACCGGATCCAACCAGCCTTGAAGGGTTCAAAGTGGCTTAAACTGGTTCAAACCGGTCAGAACTTCTCCCAACCCTCTTTGAGTGGTTCAAACTGGCCTAAACCAGTTCAAACTGTTCTGAATAGGATCCAACCGGCTTGGACCGGTTCAAACGGGCTTGGACAGGTTCAAACTGGCCTAAAGCGGTTCAAAGTGGCCTTAACCGGTTCAAACCGGTCTGAACTTGTTCTAACCGGCTTTGTGTGGTTCAAACTGGCCTATACCAGTTCAAACTGCTCTGAACCAGATCCAACCAACTTGGACCGGTTCAAACCGGCTTGGACTGGTTCAAACTGCCTTAAACCGGTTCAAAGTGGCCTAAACCGGTTCAAACAAGTCTGAACTGGTTCCAACCGTCTTTGAGTGGTTCAAACTGGTCTAAACCGCTTCAAACTAGCCTAAACCAGTTCAAAGCGATCTGAACAGGTTCCAACTGGCTTGGACCGGTTCAAAGCGGTCTGAACCTTATCCAACTATATTGGAACAGTTGAAACTGGCCTAAACCGTTTCTAACTGGCCTAAACCTGTTCAAACCGGTATGAACCAGTTCGAACCAGCTTTGAACGGTTCAGAGTGGCTTAAACCGATTTAAACTGGCCTAAACTTGTTCAAACCGGTCAGAACTGGTTTCAACCGGATAGGACCGATTCAAACTGTCCTAAACTGCTTCAAACTGTCCTAAACCGGTTCAAACCGGTCTGAACCGGATCCAACCAGCTTTGAACGGTTCAAACTGGCTTAAACCGGTTTAAACTGGCCTAAACCGGTTCCAACTGGCTTGACGGGTTCAAATTGGCTAAAACCTGTTCAAACCGGTCAGAACTTCTTCCAACCGTCTTTGAGTGGTTCAAACTGGCCTAAACCGGTTCAAACTGTTCTGAATAGGATCCAACCGGCTTGGACCGGTTCAAATGGGCTTGGACAGGTTCAAACTGGCCTAAAGCGGTTCAAAGTGGCCTTAACCGGTTCAAACCGGTCTGAACTTGTTCTAACCGGCTTTGTGTGGTTCAAACTGGCCTAAACCGCTTCAAACTAGCCTAAGCCAGTTCAAACCGGTCTGAACCGGTTCCAACCGGCTTGGAGCAGTTCAAACTGGCCTAAACAGGTTCAAACCGGTCTGAACCAGATCCAACCAGCTTTGAACGGTTCAAACTGGCTTAAACTGGTTTAAACTGGCCTAAACCGGTTCAAACTGGTCTGAACCGGTTCCAACTGGCTTAGACCAGTTCCAAGAGTTCTGGACCAGTTCCAACCAGCTTGGACAAGTGCAAACTGGTCTCGACCTGTTCCAACCAGCTTTGACTGGTTCAAACCAGCTTGGAACAGTTCAAACTGGCTTAAACCGGTTCAAACTGGCCTAAACCAGTTCAAACCGGTCTGAACCGGTTCCAACTGGCTTGGACCGGTTGAAACTGGGCTAAACCGGTTCAAACCAGTCTGAACCGGATCCAACCAGTCTTGAAGGGTTCAAACTGGCTTAAACTGGTTCAAACCGGTCAGAACTTGTTCCAACCCTCTTTGAGTGGTTCAAACTGGCCTAAACCGGTTCAAACTGTTCTGAATAGGATCCAACCGGCTTGGACCGGTTCAAACGGGCTTGGACAGGTTCAAACCGGCCTAAAGCGGTTCAAAGTGGCCTTAACCGGTTCAAACCGGTCTGAACTTGTTCTAACCGGCTTTGTGTGGTTCAAACTGGCCTATACCAGTTCAAACTGCTCTGAACCAGATCCAACCAACTTGGACCGGTTCAAACCGGCTTGGACTGGTTCAAACTGGCTTAAACCGGTTCAAAGTGGCCTAAACCGGTTCAAACAAGTCTGAACTGGTTCCAACCGGCTTTGAGTGGTTCAAACTGGTCTAAACCGCTTCAAACTAGCCTAAACCAGTTCAAACCGATCTGAACCGGTTCCAACCGGCTTGGACCGGTTCAAAGCGGTCTGAACCTTATCCAACTGTCTTGGAACAGTTGAAACTGGCCTAAGCCGTTTCTAACTGGGCTAAACCTGTTCAAACCGGTATGAACCAGTTCGAACCAGCTTTGAACGGTTCAAAGTGGCTTAAACCGATTTAAACTGGCCTATAAACCGATTTAAACCGGCTTTGTGTGGTTCAAACTGGCCTATACAAGTTCAAACTGCTCTGAACCAGATCCAACCAACTTGGACCGGTTCAAACCAGCTTGGACTGGTTCAAACTGGCTTAGACCAGTTCCAAGAGTTCTGGACCGGTTCCAACCAGCTTGGACAAGTGCAAACTGGTCTCGACCTGTTCCAACCAGCTTTGACTGGTTCAAACCAGCTTGGAACAGTTCAAACTGGCTTAAACCGTTTCAAACTGGCCTAAACCATTTCAAACCGGTCTGAACCGGTTCCAACTGGCTTGGACCGGTTCAAAGCGGTCTGAAACTTATCCAACTGTATTGGAACAGTTGAAACTGGCCTAAACCGTTTCTAACTGGCCTAAACCTGTTCAAACCAGTATGAACCAGTTCGAACCAGCTTTGAACGGTTCAGAGTGGCTTAAACCGATTTAAACTGTCCTAAACCGGTTCAAACCGGTCTGAACCGGTTCCAACCGGCTATGACCGGTTCCAACTGGCTTAGACCAGTTCCAAGAGTTCTGGACCGGTTCCAACCAGCTTGGACAAGTGCAAACTGATCTGGGCCTGTTCCAACCAGCTATGACTGGTTGAAACCAGCTTGGAACGGTTCAAACTGGCTTAAACCGGTTCACACTGGCCTAAACCAGTTCAAACCGGTTTGAACCGGTTCCAACTGGCTTGGACTGGTTCAAACTGGCCTAAACCGGTTCAAACCAGTCTGAACCAGATCCAACCGTCTTGGAACAGTTCAAACTGGCCTAAACCAGTTCTAACTGGCCTAAACCGGATCAAACCGGTTGGAATTGGTTCAAAGCGGATTTGAATCGTTCAAACTGGCCTAAACCGGTTTAAACTGGCCTAAACCGGTTCAAACTGGTCTGAACCGGTTCCAACTGGCTTCGACCGGTTCAAACCGGCTTGGACTGGTTCAAACTGGCTTAAACCGGTTCAAACCGGTCTGAACCGGTTCCAACTGGTTTGGACCGGTTGAAACTGGGCTAAATTGGTTCAAGCCGGTCTGCACCGGATCCAACCATCCTTGACGGTTTCAAACTGGCTTAAACTGGTTCCAACTGGCCTAAACCAGTTCAAACCGGTCTGAACCGGATCCAACTGGTTTGGACGGGTTGAAACTGGGCTAAACCGGTTCAAACCGGTCTGAACCGGATCCAACCAGCCTAAATCGGTTCAAACTGGCTTACACCGGTTCAAACCGGTCTGAACTGGTTCCAAACGTCTTTGAGTGGTTCAAACTGGCCTAAACCGGTTCAAACTGTTCTGATCCGGATCCAACCGGCTTGGACCGGTTCAAACCGGCTTGGACTGGTTCAAACAGGCTTAAACCGGTTCAAAGTGGAATTAACCAGTTCAAACCGGTCTGAACTGGTTCGAACCGGCTTTGAGTGGTTGAAACTGGCCTAAACCGGTTCAAACCGGTTTGAACCGGTTTCAACTGGCTTGGACCAGTTTAAACTGGCCTCAAGCGCTTCAAACTAGCCTAAACCAGTTCAAATCAGTCTGAACCAGTTCCAACCGGCTTGGAGCAGGTCAAACTGGCCTAAACCGGTTCAAACCGGTCTGAACTGGTTCCAACCGGCTTTGAGTGGTTCAAACTGGCGTATACCGGTTCAAACTGCTCTGAACTGGATCCAACCAGCTTGGACCGGTTCAAACCGGCTTGGACGGGTTCAAACTGGCCTAAACCGGTTCAAACCGGTTGGAACTGGTTCAAAGCGGATTTGAATGGTTCAAACTGGCTTTAACCGGTTTAAACTGGCCTAAACCGGTTCAAACTGGTCTGAACCGGTTCCAAATGGCTTCGACAGGTTCAAACCGGCTTGGACTGGTTCAAACTGGCTTAAACCGGTTCAAACCGGTCTGAACTGGATCCAACCGTCTTGGAACGGTTCAAACTGGCCTAAACCGGTTCTAACTGGTCTAAACTGGTTCAAATTGGTCTGAACTGGTTCCAACCGGCTTTGAGTGGTTCAAACTGGCCTAAACCGCTTCGAACTAGCCTAAACCGGTTCAAACCGGTCTGAACCGGTTCCAACCGGCTTGGACCGGATCAAACCGGTTTGCACTGGTTCAAACTGGCTTAAAACCGGTTCAAAGTGCCCATAACCGCTTCAAACCATTCTGAACTGGTTCTAAACTGGTTCAAGCCGGTCTGTACCGGATCCAACCTGCCTTGACGGGTTCAAACTGGCTTAAACTGGTTCAAACTGGCCTAAACCAGTTCAAACCGGTCTGAACCAGTTCCAACTGGTTTGGACCGGATGAAACTGGGTAAAACCGGTTCAAACCGGTCTGAACCAGATCCAAACAGCCTTGATGGGTTCAAACTGGCTTACACCGGTTCAAACCGGTCTGAACTGGTTCCAACCGGCTTTGAGTGGTTCAAACTGGCCTATACCGGTTTTTTTGTGACCCCGGGGCTTAGGGGTTTTTTCAAAAAAATCTTTTTCTGCCGGTGAAGTTGCTGAGGGCTGATTTCTTTTCCTGTGATAAAAAGGCTCTCAGGGGAGCATTTGCAACCGTTTGGCACCATTTTTGAGTGAATTGCCGAACGTCAGATTTTTTCAGAAATTGTTTTTTTTCTGAAATAAACAGCCGTCTGTTTCGACAGCCAAAACCTTTGAGGGAAGCATTTGCAACCGTTAGGCACCATTTTTGAGTGAATTGACGAAAGTCAGATTTTTTCAGAAATTGTTTTTTTTCTGAAATAAACAGCCGTCTGTTTCGACAGCCAAAACCTTTGAGGGAAGCATTTGCAACCGTTAGGCACCATTTTTGAGTGAATTGACGAAAGTCAGATTTTTGATGAAATTGTGACCCCGGGGCTTAGGGATTTTTTCAAAAACATCTTTTTCTGCCGGTTAAGTTGCCGAAGGCTGATTTATTTTCCTGTGATAAAAAGCCTCTCAGGGGAGCATTTGCAACCGTTGGGCACCATTTTTGAGTGAACTGGAGAACGCCAGATTTTTGATGAAATTGTGACCCCGGGGCTTAGGGATTTTTTCAAAAACATCTTTTTCTGCCGGTTAAGTTGTCGAGGGCTGATTTCCTGTCCTGTGTTAAAAATCCTTCTGTTTCGACCGCCAAACCTATCAGGGGAGCATTAGTAACCGTTTGACAACATTTTTGACTGAATTGGAGAACGCCAGATTTTTGATGAAATAGTGACCTCTGGGCTTAGGGATTTTTTCAAAAAAATCTTTTTCTGCCGGTTAAATTGTCGAGGGCTGATTTCTTGTCCTGTGATAAAAAGCCTTCTGTTTCAACCGCCAAACCTTCCAGGGGAGCTTTTGGAACCGTTTCGCACCATTTTTGAGTGTATTGCCGAACGTCAGATTTTTTCAGAAATTGTGACGCCCGGGGTTAGGGATTTTTTCAAAAAAATCTTTTTCTGCCTTTTTAGTTGTTGAGGGCTGATTTCTTTTCCTGTGATAAACAGCCTTCTGTTTCGACCGCCAAACCTTTCAGGGGAGCTTTTGCAACCGTTTGGCACCATTTTTGAGTGAATTGCCGAAAGTCAGATTTTTTCAGAAATTGTGACCCCGGGCCTTAGGGATTTTTTCAAAAAAATCTTTTTCTACCGGTTACGTTGTAGAGGGCTGATTTCCTTTCCTGTGATAAAAAGCCTCTCAGGGGAGCATTTGCAACCGTTTGGCACCATTTTTGAGTGAATTGGAGAACGCCAGATTTTTTCAGAAATTCTGACCCCGGGGCTTAGGGATTTTTTCAAAAAAATCTTTTTCTGCCGGTTAAGTTGCCGACGGCTCATTTCTTGTCCTGTGATAAAGGGCCTTCTGTTTTGACCGCCAAACCTTTCAGGGGTGCATTTGCAACCGTTAGGCACCATTTTTGAGTGAATTGGAGAACGCGAGATTTTTCATGGAATTGTGACCCCGGGGCTTAAGGATTTTTTCAAAAAAAACCTTTTTCTGCCTGTGAAGTTGTGGAGGTCTGATTTATTTTCCTGTGATAAAAAGCCTCTCAGGGGAGCATTTGCAACGGTTTGGCACCATTTTTGAGTGAATAGGAGAACGCCAGATTTTTGATGAAATTGTGACCCCGGGGCTTAGGGATTTTTTCAAAAAAATCTTTTTCTGCCGGTGAAGTTGTCGAGGGCTGATTTCTTGTCCTGTGATAAAGAGCCTTCTGTTTCAAAGGCCAAACCTTTCAGGGGAGCTTTTGCAACGGTTAGTCACCATTTTTGAGTGAATTGGGGAACGCCAGATTTTTTCAGAAATTGTGACCCCGGGGCTTAGGGATGTTTTCAAAAAATATCTTTTTCTGCCGGTTAAGTTGTCGAGGGCTGATTTCTTGCACTGTGATAAAGAGACTTCTGTTTCGACCGCCAAACCTTTCAGGGGAGCATTTGCAACCGTTAAGCACCATTTTTGAGTGAATTGGAGAACGCCAGATTTCTGATGAAATTGTGACCCTGGGTCTTAGGGATTTTTTTCAAAAACATCCTTTTCTGCCGATGAAGTTGTCGAGGACTGATCTATTTTCCTGTGATAAAAAGCCTCTCAGGGGAGCATTTGCAACCGTTGGGCACCATTTTTGAATGAACTGGAGAACGCCAGATTTCTGATGAAATTGTGACCCTGGGTCTTAGGGATTTTTTCCAAAAAATCTTTTTCTGCCGGTGAAGTTGTCGAGGACTGATTTATTTTCCTGTGATAAAAAGCCTCTCAGGGGAGCATTTGCAACCATTGGGCACCATTTTTGAGTGAATTGGAGAGCGCCAGATTTTTGATGGAATTGTGACCCGGGGGCTTAAGGATTTTTTCAAAAAAATCTTTTTCTGCCTGTGAAGTTGTGGAGGTCTGATTTATTTTCCTGTGATAAAAAGCCTCTCGGGAGCATTTGCAACGGTTTGGCACCATTTTTGAGTGAATAAGAGAACGCCAGATTTTTTCAGAAATTGTTACCCCGGGGCTTAGGGATTTTTTCAAAAAAATCTTTTTCTGCCGGTGAAGTTGTCGAGGGGCCATTTCTTGTCCTGTGATAAAGAGCCTTCTGTTTCGAACGCCAAACCTTTCAGGGGAGCTTTTGCAACCGTTAAGCACCATTTTTGAGTGAATTGGAGAACGCCAGATTTCTGATGAAATTGTGACCCCGGGGCTTAGGGATTTTTTCAAAAAAATCTTTTTCTGCCGGTTAAATTGTCGAGGGCTGATTTCTTCTCCTGTGATAAAGAGCCTTCTGTTTCGACCGCCAAACCTTTCAGGGGTGCATTTACAAACGTTAGGCACCATTTTTGAGTGAATTGCTGAAAGTCAGATTTCTGATGAAATTTTGTCCCTGGGGCTTAGGGATTTTTTCAAAAACATCCTTTTCTGCCGATGAAGTTGTCGAGGGCTGATTTATTTTCCTGTGATAAAAAGCCTCTCAGGGGAGCATTTGCAACCGTTGGGCACCATTTTTGAGTGAACTGGAGAACGCCAGATTTCTGATGAAATTGTGATCCTGGGTCTTAGGGACTTTTTCAAAAACATCCTTTTCTGCCGATGAAGTTGTCGAGGACTGATCTATTTTCCTGTGATAAAAAGCCTCTCAGGGGAGCATTTGCAACCGTTGGGCACCATTTTTGAATGAACTGGAGAACGCCAGATTTCTGATGAAATTGTGACCCTGGGTCTTAGGGATTTTTTCCAAAAAATCTTTTTCTGCCGGTGAAGTTGTCGAGGACTGATTTATTTTCCTGTGATAAAAAGCCTCTCAGGGGAGCATTTGCAACCGTTGGGCACCATTTTTGAGTGAATTGGAGAGCGCCAGATTTTTGATGGAATTGTGACCCGGGGGCTTAAGGATTTTTTCAAAAAAATCTTTTTCTGCCTGTGAAGTTGTGGAGGTCTGATTTATTTTCCTGTGATAAAAAGCCTCTCGGGAGCATTTGCAACGGTTTGGCACCATTTTTGAGTGAATAAGAGAACGCCAGATTTTTGATGAAATTGTTACCCCGGGGCTTAGGGATTTTTTCAAAAAAATCTTTTTCTGCCGGTGAAGTTGTCGAGGGGCCATTTCTTGTCCTGTGATAAAGAGCCTTCTGTTTCGAACGCCAAACCTTTCAGGGGAGCTTTTGCAACCGTTAAGCACCATTTTTGAGTGAATTGGAGAACGCCAGATTTCTGATGAAATTGTGACCCCGGGGCTTAGGGATTTTTTCAAAAAAATCTTTTTCTGCCGGTTAAATTGTCGAGGGCTGATTTCTTCTCCTGTGATAAAGAGCCTTCTGTTTCGACCGCCAAACCTTTCAGGGGTGCATTTACAAACGTTAGGCACCATTTTTGAGTGAATTGCTGAAAGTCAGATTTCTGATGAAATTTTGTCCCCGGGGCTTAGGGATTTTTTCAAAAACATCCTTTTCTGCCGATGAAGTTGTCGAGGGCTGATTTATTTTCCTGTGATAAAAAGCCTCTCAGGGGAGCATTTGCAACCGTTGGGCACCATTTTTGAGTGAACTGGAGAACGCCAGATTTCTGATGAAATTGTGATCCTGGGTCTTAGGGATTTTTTCCAAAAAATCTTTTTCTGCCGGTGAAGTTGTCGAGGACTGATTTATTTTCCTGTGATAAAAAGCCTCTCAGGGGAGCATTTGTAACCGTTGGGCACCATTTTTGAGTGAATTGGAGAGCGCCAGATTTTTGATGGAATTGTGACCCCGGGGCTTAAGGATTTTTTTCAAAAAAATCTTTTTCTGCCTGTGAAGTTGTCGAGGGCTGATTTCTTTTCCTGTGATAAAAAGCCTCTCAGGGGAGCATTTGTAACCGTTTGGCACCATTTTTGAGTGAATTGGAGAACGCCAGATTTTTGATGGAATTGTGACCCCGGGGCTTAGGGATCTTTTCAAAAAATTCTTTTTCTGCCGGTGAAGTTGTTGAGGGCTGATTTCTTTCCCTGTGAGAAATAGCCTTCTGTTTCGACCGCCAAAACTTTCAGGGGAGCATTTGCAACCGTTAGGCACCATTTTTGAGTGAATTGCTGAAAGTCAGATTTTTTCAGAAATTGTGACCCCGGGGTTAAAGATTTTTTCAAAAAAATATTTTTCTGCCGGTTAAATTGTTGAGGGCTGATTTCTTGTCCTGTGATAAACAGCCTTCTGTTTCGACCGCCAAACCTTTCAGGGGAGCATTTGCAACTGTTAGGCACCATTTTTGAGTGAATTGGAGAACGCCAGATTTTTGATGCAATTGTGACCCTGGGGCTTAGGGATTTTTTCAAAATAATCTTTTTCTGCGGTTAAGTTGTCGAGGGCTGATTTCTTGTCCTGTGATAAAGAGCCTTCTGTTTCAACTGCCAAACCTTTCAGGGGAGTATTTGCAACCGTTAGGCACCATTTTTGAGTGAATTGGAGAACGCCAGATTTTTGATGAAATTGTGACCCTGGGGTTTAGGGATTTTTTCAAAAAAATCTTTTTCTGCCTGTAAAGTTGTCGAGGGCTGATTTATTTTCCTGTGATAAAAAGCCTCTCAGGGGAGCATTTGCTACCGTTTGGCAGCATTTTTGAGTGAATTGGAGAACGCCAGATTTTTGATGGAATTGTGACCCCGGGGCTTAGGGATTTTTTCAAAAAAATCTTTTTCTGCCGGTTAAGTTGTCGAGGGCTCATTTCTTGTCCTGTGATAAAGAGCCTTCTGTTTCGACCGCCAAACCTTTCAGGGGAGCATTTGCAACTGTTAGGCACCATTTTTGAGTGAATTGGAGAACGCCAGATTTTTTATGCAATTGTGACCCTGGGGCTTAAGGATTTTTTTCAAAAAAATCTTTTTCTGCCTGTGAAGTTGTGGAGGGCTGATTTATTTTCCTGTGATAAAAAGCGTCTCAGGGGAGCATTTGAAACCGTTGGGCACCACTTTTGAGTGAATTGGAGAACGCCAGATTTCTGATGAAATTGTTACCCTGGGGCTTAGGGATTTTTTCCAAAAAATCTTTTTCTGCCGGTGAAGTTGTCGAGGACTGATTTATTTTCCTGTGATAAAAAGCCTCTCAGGGGAGCATTTGCAACCGTTGGGCAGCATTTTTGAGTGAATTGGAGAGCACCAGATTTTTGATGGAATTGTGACCCCGGGGCTTAAGGATTTTTTCAAAAAAATCTTTTTCTGCCTGTGAAGTTGTCGAGGGCTGATTTATTTTCCTGTGATAAAAAGCCTCTCAGGGTAGCATTTGTAACCGTTTGGCACCATTTTTGAGTGAATTGGAGAACGCAAGTTTTTTATGGAATTGTGACCCCGGGGCTTAGGGATTTTTTCAAAAAAATCTTTTTCTGCCGGTTAAGTTGTCGAGGGCTGATTTTTTTGTCCTGTGATAAAGAGCCTTCTGTTTCGACCGCCAAACCTTTCAGGGGTGCATTTGCAACCGTTAGGCAACATTTTTGAGTGAATAGGAGAACGACAGATTTTTGATGGAATTGTGACCCCGGGGCTTAGGGATTTTTTCTTAAAAAATCTTTTTCTGCCTGTGAAGTTGTGGACGGCTGATTTATTTTCCTGTGATAAAAAGCCTCTCAGGGGAGCATTTGCAACCGTTGGGCACCATTTTTGAGTGAATTGGAGAGTGCCAGATTTTTGATGGAATTGTGACACCGGGGCTTAGGGATTTTTTCAAAAAAATCTTTTTCTGCCTGTGAAGTTGTCGAGGGCTGATTTATTTTCCTGTGATAAAAAGCCTCTCAGGGGAGCATTTGCTACCGTTTGGCAGCATTTTTGAGTGAATTGGAGAACGCCAGATTTTTGATGGAATTGTGACTCCGGGGCTTAGGGATTTTTTCAAAAAAATCTTTTTCTGCCGGTTAAGTTGTCGAGGGCTGATTTTTTTGTCCTGTGATAAAGAGCCTTCTGTTTCGACCGCCAAACCTTTCAGGGGTGCATTTGCAACCGTTAGGTAACATTTTTGAGTGAATAGGAGAACGACAGATTTTTGATGGAATTGTGACTCCGGGGTTTAAGGATTTTTTCAAAAAAATCTTTTTCTGCCTGTGAAGTTGTGGAGGTCTGATTTATTTTCCTGTGATAAAAAGCCTCTCGGGAGCATTTGCAACGGTTTGGCACCATTTTTGAGTGAATAGGAGAACGCCAGATTTTTGATGAAATTGTTACCCCGGGGCTTAGGGATTTTTTCAAAAAAATCTTTTTCTGCCGGTGAAGTTGTCGAGGGGCCATTTCTTGTCCTGTGATAAAGAGCCTTCTGTTTCGAACGCCAAACCTTTCAGGGGAGCTTTTGCAACCGTTAAGCACCATTTTTGATTGAATTGGAGAACGCCAGATTTCTGATGAAATTGTGACCCCGGGGCTTAGGGATTTTTTCAAAAAAATCTTTTTCTGCCGGTTAAATTGTCGAGGGCTGATTTCTTCTCCTGTGATAAAGAGCCTTCTGTTTCGACCGCCAAACCTTTCAGGGGTGCATTTACAAACGTTAGGCACCATTTTTGAGTGAATTGCTGAAAGTCAGATTTCTGATGAAATTTTGACCCCGGGGCTTAGGGATTTTTTCAAAAACATCCTTTTCTGCCGATGAAGTTGTCGAGGGCTGATTTATTTTCCTGTGATAAAAAGCCTCTCAGGGGAGCATTTGCAACCGTTAGGCACCATTTTTGAGTGAATTGGAGAACGCCAGATTTTTGATGAAATTATGACCCTGGGGTTTAGGGATTTTTTCAAAAAAATCTTTTTCTGCCTGTAAAGTTGTCGAGGGCTGATTTATTTTCCTGTGATAAAAAGCCTCTCAGGGGAGCATTTGCTACCGTTTGGCAGCATTTTTGAGTGAATTGGAGAACGCCAGATTTTTGATGGAATTGTGACCCCGGGGCTTAGGGATTTTTTCAAAAAAATCTTTTTCTGCCGGTTAAGTTGTCGAGGGCTCATTTCTTGTCCTGTGATAAAGAGCCTTCTGTTTTGACCGCCAAACCTTTCAGGGGTGCATTTGCAACCGTTAGGCACCATTTTTGAGCGAATTGGAGAACGCCAGATTTTTGATGGAATTGTGACCCCGGGGCTTAAGGATTTTTTCAAAAAAATCTTTTTCTGCCTGTGAAGTTGTGGAGGGCTGATTTATTTTCCTGTGATAAAAAGCCTCTCAGGGGAGCATTTGCAACCGTTTGGCACCATTTCTGAGTGAATTGGAAACGCCAGATTTTTTCAGAAATTGTGACCCCGGGGTTAAAGATTTTTTCAAAAAAATATTTTTCTGCCAGTTAAGTTGTCGAGGGCTGATTTCTTGTCATGTAATAAAGAGCCTTCTGTTTCGATCGCCAAACATTTCAGTGGAGCATTTGCAACCGTTTGGCACCATTTTTGAGTGAACTGCCGACAATAAAAATTTTAATGAAATCAAACTGGCTTAAACCGCTTCAAAGCGGTCTGAACCGGATCCAACCATTTTGGAACGGTTCAAACTGGTCTAAACCGGTTCTAACTGGCCTAAACCGGTTCCAACCGGTCGGAACCAGTTCAAAGCTGCTTTGAAAGTTTCAAACTGCCTTAAACCGGGTTAAACAGGCCTAAACTGGTTCAAACTGGTCTGAACTGGTTCCAACTGGCTTGGACCGGTTTAAACAGGCCTAAACCTGTTCAAACCGGTCTGAACTGTTTTCCACTGGGTAGGACCGATTCAAACTGTCCTAAACCGCTTCAAACTAGCCTAAATTGGTTCAAACCGGTCTGAACCGGTTCCAACCGCCTTGGACCGGTTCAAAACGCCTTGGACTGGTTCAAACTGGCTTAAACCGGTTCAAAGTGGCCTAAACCGGTTGAAACCGGTCTGAACTGGTTCCAACCAGCTTTGAGTGTTTCAAACTGGCCTAAACCGCTTCAAACTAGCCTAAACCAGTTCAAACCGGTCTGAACCGGTTCAAACCGGCTTGGACCGGTTCAAATCGGCTTGCACTGGTTCAAACTGGCTTAAAACTGGTTCAAAGTGGCCTTAACCGGTTCAAACAAGGAGCCTTCTGTTTCGACCGCCAAACCTTTCAGGGGTGCATCTACAAACGTTAGGCACCATTTTTCAGTGAATTTGAGAACGCCAGATTTCTGATGAAATTTTGACACCGGGGCTTAGGGATTTTTTCAAAAACATCTTTTTCTGCCGGTGAAGTTGTCGAGGGCTGATTTATTTTCCTGTGATAAAAAGCCTGTCAGGGGAGCATTTGCAACCGTTTGGCACCATTTTTGAGTGAATTGGAGAACGCCAGATTTTTGATGGAATTGTGACTCCGGGGCTTAGGGATTTTTTCAAAAAAATCTTTTTCTGCCGGTTAAGTTGTCGAGGGCTGATTTTTTTGTCCTGTGATAAAGAGCCTTCTGTTTCGACCGCCAAACCTTTCAGGGGTGCATTTGCAACCGTTAGGTAACATTTTTGAGTGAATAGGAGAACGACAGATTTTTGATGGAATTGTGACTCCGGGGTTTAAGGATTTTTTCAAAAAAATCTTTTTCTGCCTGTGAAGTTGTGGAGGTCTGATTTATTTTCCTGTGATAAAAAGCCTCTCGGGAGCATTTGCAACGGTTTGGCACCATTTTTGAGTGAATAGGAGAACGCCAGATTTTTGATGAAATTGTTACCCCGGGGCTTAGGGATTTTTTCAAAAAAATCTTTTTCTGCCGGTGAAGTTGTCGAGGGGCCATTTCTTGTCCTGTGATAAAGAGCCTTCTGTTTCGAACGCCAAACCTTTCAGGGGAGCTTTTGCAACCGTTAAGCACCATTTTTGATTGAATTGGAGAACGCCAGATTTCTGATGAAATTGTGACCCCGGGGCTTAGGGATTTTTTCAAAAAAATCTTTTTCTGCCGGTTAAATTGTCGAGGGCTGATTTCTTCTCCTGTGATAAAGAGCCTTCTGTTTCGACCGCCAAACCTTTCAGGGGTGCATTTACAAACGTTAGGCACCATTTTTGAGTGAATTGCTGAAAGTCAGATTTCTGATGAAATTTTGACCCCGGGGCTTAGGGATTTTTTCAAAAACATCCTTTTCTGCCGATGAAGTTGTCGAGGGCTGATTTATTTTCCTGTGATAAAAAGCCTCTCAGGGGAGCATTTGCAACCGTTGGGCACCATTTTTGAGTGAACTGGAGAATGCCAGATTTCTGATGAAATTGTGACCCTGGGTCTTAGGGATTTCTTCCAAAAAATCTTTTTCTGCCGGTGAAGGTGTCGAGGACTGATTTATTTTCCTGTGATAAAAAGCCTCTCAGGGGAGCATTTGCAACCGTTGGGCACCATTTTTGAGTGAATTGGAGAGCGCCAGATTTTTGATGGAATTGTGACCCCGGGGCTTAAGGATTTTTTCAAAAAAATCTTTTTCTGCCGGTTAAGTTGTCGAGGGCTCATTTCTTGTCCTGTGATAAAGAGCCTTCTGTTTTGACCGCCAAACCTTTCAGGGGTGCATTTGCAACCGTTAGGCACCATTTTTGAGCGAATTGGAGAACGCCAGATTTTTGATGGAATTGTGACCCCGGGGCTTAAGGATTTTTTCAAAAAAATCTTTTTCTGCCTGTGAAGTTGTGGAGGGCTGATTTATTTTCCTGTGATAAAAAGCCTCTCAGGGGAGCATTTGCAACCGTTTGGCACCATTTCTGAGTGAATTGGAAACGCCAGATTTTTTCAGAAATTGTGACCCCGGGGTTAAAGATTTTTTCAAAAAAATATTTTTCTGCCAGTTAAGTTGTCGAGGGCTGATTTCTTGTCATGTAATAAAGAGCCTTCTGTTTCGATCGCCAAACATTTCAGTGGAGCATTTGCAACCGTTTGGCACCATTTTTGAGTGAACTGCCGACAATAAAAATTTTAATGAAATCAAACTGGCTTAAACCGCTTCAAAGCGGTCTGAACCGGATCCAACCATTTTGGAACGGTTCAAACTGGTCTAAACCGGTTCTAACTGGCCTAAACCGGTTCCAACCGGTCGGAACCAGTTCAAAGCTGCTTTGAAAGTTTCAAACTGCCTTAAACCGGGTTAAACAGGCCTAAACTGGTTCAAACTGGTCTGAACTGGTTCCAACTGGCTTGGACCGGTTTAAACAGGCCTAAACCTGTTCAAACCGGTCTGAACTGTTTTCCACTGGGTAGGACCGATTCAAACTGTCCTAAACCGCTTCAAACTAGCCTAAATTGGTTCAAACCGGTCTGAACCGGTTCCAACCGCCTTGGACCGGTTCAAAACGCCTTGGACTGGTTCAAACTGGCTTAAACCGGTTCAAAGTGGCCTAAACCGGTTGAAACCGGTCTGAACTGGTTCCAACCAGCTTTGAGTGTTTCAAACTGGCCTAAACCGCTTCAAACTAGCCTAAACCAGTTCAAACCGGTCTGAACCGGTTCAAACCGGCTTGGACCGGTTCAAATCGGCTTGCACTGGTTCAAACTGGCTTAAAACTGGTTCAAAGTGGCCTTAACCGGTTCAAACAAGGAGCCTTCTGTTTCGACCGCCAAACCTTTCAGGGGTGCATCTACAAACGTTAGGCACCATTTTTCAGTGAATTTGAGAACGCCAGATTTCTGATGAAATTTTGACACCGGGGCTTAGGGATTTTTTCAAAAACATCTTTTTCTGCCGGTGAAGTTGTCGAGGGCTGATTTATTTTCCTGTGATAAAAAGCCTGTCAGGGGAGCATTTGCAACCGTTTGGCACCATTTTTGAGTGAATTGGAGAACGCCAGATTTTTGATGGAATTGTGACTCCGGGGCTTAGGGATTTTTTCAAAAAAATCTTTTTCTGCCGGTTAAGTTGTCGAGGGCTGATTTTTTTGTCCTGTGATAAAGAGCCTTCTGTTTCGACCGCCAAACCTTTCAGGGGTGCATTTGCAACCGTTAGGTAACATTTTTGAGTGAATAGGAGAACGACAGATTTTTGATGGAATTGTGACTCCGGGGTTTAAGGATTTTTTCAAAAAAATCTTTTTCTGCCTGTGAAGTTGTGGAGGTCTGATTTATTTTCCTGTGATAAAAAGCCTCTCGGGAGCATTTGCAACGGTTTGGCACCATTTTTGAGTGAATAGGAGAACGCCAGATTTTTGATGAAATTGTTACCCCGGGGCTTAGGGATTTTTTCAAAAAAATCTTTTTCTGCCGGTGAAGTTGTCGAGGGGCCATTTCTTGTCCTGTGATAAAGAGCCTTCTGTTTCGAACGCCAAACCTTTCAGGGGAGCTTTTGCAACCGTTAAGCACCATTTTTGATTGAATTGGAGAACGCCAGATTTCTGATGAAATTGTGACCCCGGGGCTTAGGGATTTTTTCAAAAAAATCTTTTTCTGCCGGTTAAATTGTCGAGGGCTGATTTCTTCTCCTGTGATAAAGAGCCTTCTGTTTCGACCGCCAAACCTTTCAGGGGTGCATTTACAAACGTTAGGCACCATTTTTGAGTGAATTGCTGAAAGTCAGATTTCTGATGAAATTTTGACCCCGGGGCTTAGGGATTTTTTCAAAAACATCCTTTTCTGCCGATGAAGTTGTCGAGGGCTGATTTATTTTCCTGTGATAAAAAGCCTCTCAGGGGAGCATTTGCAACCGTTGGGCACCATTTTTGAGTGAACTGGAGAATGCCAGATTTCTGA
This sequence comes from Podarcis pityusensis, assembly GCF_964106645.2. Lineage (NCBI taxonomy): Eukaryota > Metazoa > Chordata > Lepidosauria > Squamata > Lacertidae > Podarcis > Podarcis pityusensis. Next base: position 91,528,577 of record NC_138032.1, read on the forward strand.
TGAAATTGTGACCCTGGGTCTTAGGGATTTCTTCCAAAAAATCTTTTTCTGCCGGTGAAGGTGTCGAGGACTGATTTATTTTCCTGTGATAAAAAGCCTCTCAGGGGAGCATTTGCAACCGTTGGGCACCATTTTTGAGTGAATTGGAGAGCGCCAGATTTTTGATGGAATTGTGACCCCGGGGCTTAAGGATTTTTTCAAAAAAATCTTTTTCTGCCGGTTAAGTTGTCGAGGGCTCATTTCTTGTCCTGTGATAAAGAGCCTTCTGTTTTGACCGCCAAACCTTTCAGGGGTGCATTTGCAACCGTTAGGCACCATTTTTGAGCGAATTGGAGAACGCCAGATTTTTGATGGAATTGTGACCCCGGGGCTTAAGGATTTTTTCAAAAAAATCTTTTTCTGCCGGTGAAGTTGTTGAGGGCTGATTTCTTGTCCTGCGATAAAGAGCCTTCTGTTTCGACCGCCAAACCTTTCAGGGGAGCATTTGCAACTGTTTGGCACCATTTTTGAGTGAATTGGAGAATGCCAGATTTTTGATGGAATTGTGACCCCGGGGCTTAGGGATTTTTTCAAAAAAATCTTTTTCTGCTGGTTAAGTTGTCGAGGGCAGATTTCTTGTCCTGTGATAAACAGCCTTCTGTTTCGACCGCCAAACCTTTCAGGGGAGCATTTGCAACCGTTAGGCACCATTTTTGAGTGAATTGGAGAACGCCAGATTTTTGATGGAATTGTGACCCCGGGGCTTAAGGATTTTTTCAAAAAAATCTTTTTCTGCCGGTTAAGTTGTCGAGGGCTGATTTCTTCTCCTGTGATAAGGAGCCTTCTGTTTCGACCGCCAAACCTTTCAGGGGTGCATCTACAAACGTTAGGCACCATTTTTCAGTGAATTTGAGAACGCCAGATTTCTGATGAAATTTTGACACCGGGGCTTAGGGATTTTTTCAAAAACATCTTTTTCTGCCGGTGAAGTTGTCGAGGGCTGATTTATTTTCCTGTGATAAAAAGCCTGTCAGGGGAGCATTTGCAACCGTTTGGCACCATTTTTGAGTGAATTGGAGAACGCCAGATTTTTGATGGAATTGTGACTCCGGGGCTTAGGGATTTTTTCAAAAAAATCTTTTTCTGCCGGTTAAGTTGTCGAGGGCTGATTTTTTTGTCCTGTGATAAAGAGCCTTCTGTTTCGACCGCCAAACCTTTCAGGGGTGCATTTGCAACCGTTAGGTAACATTTTTGAGTGAATAGGAGAACGACAGATTTTTGATGGAATTGTGACTCCGGGGTTTAAGGATTTTTTCAAAAAAATCTTTTTCTGCCTGTGAAGTTGTGGAGGTCTGATTTATTTTCCTGTGATAAAAAGCCTCTCGGGAGCATTTGCAACGGTTTGGCACCATTTTTGAGTGAATAGGAGAACGCCAGATTTTTGATGAAATTGTTACCCCGGGGCTTAGGGATTTTTTCAAAAAAATCTTTTTCTGCCGGTGAAGTTGTCGAGGGGCCATTTCTTGTCCTGTGATAAAGAGCCTTCTGTTTCGAACGCCAAACCTTTCAGGGGAGCTTTTGCAACCGTTAAGCACCATTTTTGATTGAATTGGAGAACGCCAGATTTCTGATGAAATTGTGACCCCGGGGCTTAGGGATTTTTTCAAAAAAATCTTTTTCTGCCGGTTAAATTGTCGAGGGCTGATTTCTTCTCCTGTGATAAAGAGCCTTCTGTTTCGACCGCCAAACCTTTCAGGGGTGCATTTACAAACGTTAGGCACCATTTTTGAGTGAATTGCTGAAAGTCAGATTTCTGATGAAATTTTGACCCCGGGGCTTAGGGATTTTTTCAAAAACATCCTTTTCTGCCGATGAAGTTGTCGAGGGCTGATTTATTTTCCTGTGATAAAAAGCCTCTCAGGGGAGCATTTGCAACCGTTAGGCACCATTTTTGAGTGAATTGGAGAACGCCAGATTTTTGATGAAATTGTGACCCTGGGGTTTAGGGATTTTTTCAAAAAAATCTTTTTCTGCCTGTAAAGTTGTCGAGGGCTGATTTATTTTCCTGTGATAAAAAGCCTCTCAGGGGAGCATTTGCTACCGTTTGGCAGCATTTTTGAGTGAATTGGAGAACGCCAGATTTTTGATGGAATTGTGACCCCGGGGCTTAGGGATTTTTTCAAAAAAATCTTTTTCTGCCGGTTAAGTTGTCGAGGGCTCATTTCTTGTCCTGTGATAAAGAGCCTTCTGTTTTGACCGCCAAACCTTTCAGGGGTGCATTTGCAACCGTTAGGCACCATTTTTAAGCGAATTGGAGAACGCCAGATTTTTGATAGAATTGTGACCCCGGGGCTTAAGGATTTTTTCAAAAAAATCTTTTTCTGCCTGTGAAGTTGTGGAGGGCTGATTTATTTTCCTGTGATAAAAAGCCTCTCAGGGGAGCATTTGCAACCGTTTGGCACCATTTCTGAGTGAATTGGAGAACGCCAGATTTTTTCAGAAATTGTGACCCCGGGGTTAAAGATTTTTTCAAAAAAATATTTTTCTGCCAGTTAAGTTGTTGAGGGCTGATTTCTTGTCCTGTGATAAAGAGCCTTCTGTTTCGACTGCCAAACCTTTCAGGGGAGCATTTGCAACCGTTAGGCACCATTTTTGAGTGAATTGGAGAACGCCAGATTTTTGATGAAATTGTGACCCCGGGGCTTAGGGATTTTTTCAAAAAAATCTTGTTCTCCCGGTTAAGTTGTCGAGGGCTGATTTCTTCTCCTGTGATAAGGAGCCTTCTGTTTCGACCGCCAAACCTTTCAGGGGTGCATCTACAAACGTTAGGCACCATTTTTCAGTGAATTTGAGAACGCCAGATTTCTGATGAAATTTTGACACCGGGGCTTAGGGATTTTTTCAAAAACATCTTTTTCTGCCGGTGAAGTTGTCGAGGGCTGATTTATTTTCCTGTGATAAAAAGCCTGTCAGGGGAGCATTTGCAACCGTTTGGCACCATTTTTGAGTGAATTGGAGAACGCCAGATTTTTGATGGAATTGTGACTCCGGGGCTTAGGGATTTTTTCAAAAAAATCTTTTTCTGCCGGTTAAGTTGTCGAGGGCTGATTTTTTTGTCCTGTGATAAAGAGCCTTCTGTTTCGACCGCCAAACCTTTCAGGGGTGCATTTGCAACCGTTAGGTAACATTTTTGAGTGAATAGGAGAACGACAGATTTTTGATGGAATTGTGACTCCGGGGTTTAAGGATTTTTTCAAAAAAATCTTTTTCTGCCTGTGAAGTTGTGGAGGTCTGATTTATTTTCCTGTGATAAAAAGCCTCTCGGGAGCATTTGCAACGGTTTGGCACCATTTTTGAGTGAATAGGAGAACGCCAGATTTTTGATGAAATTGTTACCCCGGGGCTTAGGGATTTTTTCAAAAAAATCTTTTTCTGCCGGTGAAGTTGTCGAGGGGCCATTTCTTGTCCTGTGATAAAGAGCCTTCTGTTTCGAACGCCAAACCTTTCAGGGGAGCTTTTGCAACCGTTAAGCACCATTTTTGATTGAATTGGAGAACGCCAGATTTCTGATGAAATTGTGACCCCGGGGCTTAGGGATTTTTTCAAAAAAATCTTTTTCTGCCGGTTAAATTGTCGAGGGCTGATTTCTTCTCCTGTGATAAAGAGCCTTCTGTTTCGACCGCCAAACCTTTCAGGGGTGCATTTACAAACGTTAGGCACCATTTTTGAGTGAATTGCTGAAAGTCAGATTTCTGATGAAATTTTGACCCCGGGGCTTAGGGATTTTTTCAAAAACATCCTTTTCTGCCGATGAAGTTGTCGAGGGCTGATTTATTTTCCTGTGATAAAAAGCCTCTCAGGGGAGCATTTGCAACCGTTGGGCACCATTTTTGAGTGAACTGGAGAATGCCAGATTTCTGATGAAATTGTGACCCTGGGTCTTAGGGATTTCTTCCAAAAAATCTTTTTCTGCCGGTGAAGTTGTCGAACACTGATTTATTTTCCTGTGATAAAAAGCCTCTCAGGGGAGCATTTGCAACCGTTGGGCACCATTTTTGAGTGAATTGGAGAGCGCCAGATTTTTGATGGAATTGTGACCCCGGGGCTTAAGGATTTTTTCAAAAAAATCTTTTTCTGCCGGTTAAGTTGTCGAGGGCTCATTTCTTGTCCTGTGATAAAGCGCCTTCTGTTTTGACCGCCAAACCTTTCAGGGGTGCATTTGCAACCGTTAGGCACCATTTTTGAGCGAATTGGAGAACGCCAGATTTTTGATGGAATTGTGACCCCGGGGCTTAAGGATTTTTTCAAAAAAATCTTTTTCTGCCTGTGAAGTTGTGGAGGGCTGATTTATTTTCCTGTGATAAAAAGCCTCTCAGGGGAGCATTTGCAACCGTTTGGCACCATTTCTGAGTGAATTGGAAACGCCAGATTTTTTCAGAAATTGTGACCCCGGGGTTAAAGATTTTTTCAAAAAAATATTTTTCTGCCAGTTAAGTTGTTGAGGGCTGATTTCTTGTCCTGTGATAAAGAGCCTTCTGTTTCGACTGCCAAACCTTTCAGGGGAGCATTTGCAACCGTTAGGCACCATTTTTGAGTGAATTGGAGAACGCCAGATTTTTGATGCAATTGTGACCCTGGGGCTTAAGGATTTTTTCAAAAAAATCTTTTTCTGCCGGTGAAGTTGTTGAGGGCTGATTTCTTGTCCTGCGATAAAGAGCCTTCTGTTTCGACCGCCAAACCTTTCAGGGGAGCATTTGCAACTGTTTGGCACCATTTTTGAGTGAATTGGAGAATGCCAGATTTTTGATGGAATTGTGACCCCGGGGCTTAGGCATTTTTTCAAAAAAATCTTTTTCTGCTGGTTAAGTTGTCGAGGGCAGATTTCTTGTCCTGTGATAAAGAGCCTTCTGTTTCGACCGCCAAACCTTTCAGGGGAGCATTTGCAACCGTTAGGCACCATTTTTGAGTGAATTGGAGAACGCCAGATTTTTGATGAAATTGTGACCCTGGGGTTTAGGGATTTTTTCAAAAAAATCTTTTTCTGCCTGTAAAGTTGTCGAGGGCTGATTTATTTTCCTGTGATAAAAAGCCTCTCAGGGGAGCATTTGCTACCGTTTGGCAGCATTTTTGAGTGAATTGGAGAACGCCAGATTTTTGATGGAATTGTGACCCCGGGGCTTAGGGATTTTTTCAAAAAAATCTTTTTCTGCCGGTTAAGTTGTCGAGGGCTCATTTCTTGTCCTGTGATAAAGAGCCTTCTGTTTTGACCGCCAAACCTTTCAGGGGTGCATTTGCAACCGTTAGGCACCATTTTTAAGCGAATTGGAGAACGCCAGATTTTTGATAGAATTGTGACCCCGGGGCTTAAGGATTTTTTTAAAAACATCTTTTTCTGCCTGTGAAGTTGTGGAGGGCTGATTTATTTTCCTGTGATAAAAAGCCTCTCAGGGGAGCATTTGCAACCGTTTGGCACCATTTCTGAGTGAATTGGAGAACGCCAGATTTTTTCAGAAATTGTGACCCCGGGGTTAAAGATTTTTTCAAAAAAATATTTTTCTGCCAGTTAAGTTGTTGAGGGCTGATTTCTTGTCCTGTGATAAAGAGCCTTCTGTTTCGACTGCCAAACCTTTCAGGGGAGCATTTGCAACCGTTAGGCACCATTTTTGAGTGAATTGGAGAACGCCAGATTTTTGATGAAATTGTGACCCCGGGGCTTAGGGATTTTTTCAAAAAAATCTTGTTCTCCCGGTTAAGTTGTCGAGGGCTGATTTCTTCTCCTGTGATAAGGAGCCTTCTGTTTCGACCGCCAAACCTTTCAGGGGTGCATCTACAAACGTTAGGCACCATTTTTCAGTGAATTTGAGAACGCCAGATTTCTGATGAAATTTTGACACCGGGGCTTAGGGATTTTTTCAAAAACATCTTTTTCTGCCGGTGAAGTTGTCGAGGGCTGATTTATTTTCCTGTGATAAAAAGCCTGTCAGGGGAGCATTTGCAACCGTTTGGCACCATTTTTGAGTGAATTTGAGAAAGCCAGATTTTTGATGAAATTGTGATCCCGGGCCTTAGGGATTTTTTCAAAAAAATCTTTTTCTGCCAGTTAGGTTGTCCAGGGCTGATTTCTTGTCCTGTGATAAAACGCCTCTCAGGGGAGGATTTGCAACTGTTTCGCACCATTTTTGAGTGAATTGGAGAACGCCAGATTTTTGATGAAATTGTGACCCTGGGGCTTAGGGATTTTTTCAAAAAAATCTTTTTTTGCCGGTTAAGTTGTCGAGGGCTGATTTCTTGTCATGTAATAAAGAGCCTTCTGTTTCGATCGCCAAACATTTCAGTGGAGCATTTGCAACCGTTTGGCACCATTTTTGAGTGAACTGCCGACAATAAAAATTTTAATGAAATCAAACTGGCTTAAACCGCTTCAAAGCGGTCTGAACCGGATCCAACCATTTTGGAACGGTTCAAACTGGTCTAAACCGGTTCTAACTGGCCTAAACCGGTTCCAACCGGTTGGAACCAGTTCAAAGCTGCTTTGAAAGTTTCAAACTGCCTTAAACCGGGTTAAACAGGCCTAAACTGGTTCAAACTGGTCTGAACTGGTTCCAACTGGCTTGGACCGGTTTAAACAGGCCTAAACCTGTTCAAACCGGTCTGAACTGTTTTCCACTGGGTAGGACCGATTCAAACTGTCCTAAACCGCTTCAAACTAGCCTAAATTGGTTCAAACCGGTCTGAACCGGTTCCAACCGCCTTGGACCGGTTCAAAACGCCTTGGACTGGTTCAAACTGGCTTAAACCGGTTCAAAGTGGCCTAAACCGGTTGAAACCGGTCTGAACTGGTTCCAACCAGCTTTGAGTGTTTCAAACTGGCCTAAACCGCTTCAAACTAGCCTAAACCAGTTCAAACCGGTCTGAACCGGTTCAAACCGGCTTGGACCGGTTCAAATCGGCTTGCACTGGTTCAAACTGGCTTAAAACTGGTTCAAAGTGGCCTTAACCGGTTCAAACTGGTCTGAACAGGTTCTAACCGGCTTTGAGTGGTTCAAACTGGCCTAAACCGGTTCAAACCGTCTTGGAACGGTTCAAACTCGCCTAAACCGGTTCCAACTGGCCTAAACCGGTTCAAACTGGTCTGAACCGGTTCCAACTGGCTTGGACTGGTTCAAACTGTCCTAAACCGCTTCAAACTAGCCTAAACCAGTTCCAACCAGTCTGAACCGGTTCCAACCGGCTTGGACCGGTTCACACCGGCTTGGTCTGGTTCAAACTGGCTTAAACCGGTTGAAAGTGGCCTAAACCGGTTCAAACCGGTCTGAACTGGTTCCAACCGTCTTTGAGTGGTTCAAACTGGCCTAACCTGGTACAATCCGGTCTGAACCTTATCCAACTGTCTTGGAACGCTTGAAACTGGCCTAAACCATTTCTAACTGGCCTAAACCTGTTCAAAGTGGCCTTAACCGGTTCAAACCGGTCTGAACTGGTTCCAACCGGCTTTGAATGGTTCAACACTGGCCTATACTGGTTCAAACTGCTCTGAACTGGAGCCAACCTGCTTGGACCGGTTCAAACCGGCTTGGACTGGTTGAAACTGGCCTAAACCGGTTCAAACCGGTTGGAACTGGTTCAAAGCGGATTTGAATGGTTCAAACTGGCTTAAACTGGTTCAAAGTGGCCTAACCTGGTACAATCCGGTCTGAACCTTATCCAACTGTCTTGGAACGCTTGAAACTGGCCTAAAGCATTTCTAACTGGCCTAAACCTGTTCAAAGTGGCCTTAACCGGTTCAAACCGGTCTGAACTGGTTCGAACCGGCTTTGAGTGGCTGAAACTGGCCTAAACCGGTTCAGACCAGTTTGAACCGGTTTCAACTGGCTTGGACCAGTTTAAACTGGCCTAAACCGCTTTAAACTAGTCTAAACCAGTTCAAACCAGTCTGAACTGGTTCCAACCGGCTTGGAGTGGGTCAAACTGCCCTAAACCGGTTCAAACCTGTCTGAACTGGTTCCAACCGGCTTTGAGTGGTTCAACACTGGCCTATACTGGTTCAAACTGCTCTGAACTGGAGCCAACCTGCTTGGACCGGTTCAAACCGGCTTGGACTAGTTGAAACTGGCCTAAACCGGTTCAAACCGGTTGGAACTGGTTCAAAGCGGATTTGAATGGTTCAAACTGGCTTAAACTGGTTCAAAGTGGCCTAAACCGGTTCAATCCGGTCTGAACCGGTTCCAACTGGTTTGAACCGGTTGAATCTGGGCTAAACTGGTTCAAACCGGTCTGAACCGGATCCAACCAGCCTAAATCAGTTCAAACTGGCTTAGACCGGTTCAAACCGGTCTGAACTGGATCCAACCGTCTTGGAACGGTTCAAGCTGGCCTAAACCAGTTCTAACTGGTCTAAACTGGTTCAAATTGGTCTCAACTGATTCCAACCGGTCTGAACTGGTTCGAACCGGCTTTGAGTGGTTGAAACAGGCCTAAACCGGTTCAAAGTGTCCTAAACCGGTTCAATCCGGTTTGAACCGCTTTAAACTGGCTTGGACCGGTTTAAACTGGCCTAAACTGGTTCAAGCCGGTCTGTACCGGATCCAAGCAGCCTTGACGTGTTCAAACTGGCTTAAACTGGTTCAAACTGGCCTAAACCAGTTCAAACCGGTCTGAACTGGTTCCAACTGGTTTGGACCGGTTGAAACTGGGCTAAACCGGTTCAAACTGTTCTGATCCGGATCCAACCGGCTTGGACCGGTTCAAACCGGCTTGGACCGGTTCAAACAGGCCTAAACCGCTTCAAACTAGCCTAAACCAGTTCAAACCAGTCTGAACCAGTTCCAACCGGCTTGGAGTGGGTGAAACTGGCCTAAACCGGTTCAAACCGGTCCGAACTGGTTCCAACCGGCTTTGAGTGGTTCAAACTGGCCTATACCGGTTCAAACTGCTCTGAACTGGATCCAACCAGCTTGGACCGGTTCAAACCGGCTTGGACGGGTTCAAACTGGCCTAAACCGGTTCAGACCGGTTGGAACTGGTTCAAAGCGGATTTGAATGGTTCAAACTGGCTTAAACTGGTTCAAAGTGGCCTAAGCCGGTTCAAACCGGTTTGAACCGCTTTAAACTGGCTTGGACCGGTTTAAACTGGTCTAAACCGGTTCAAACCGGTCTGTACCGGATCCAACCAGCCTTGACGGGTTCAAACTGACCTATACTGGTTCAAACTGCTCTGAACTGGATCCAACCAGCTTGGACCGGTTCAAACTGGCTTGGACTGGTTCAAACTGGCCTAAACCGGTTCAGAGTGGCCTAAACCGGTTCAAACCGGTCTGAACTGGTTCCAACCGTATTTGAGTGGTTCAAACTGGCCTAAACCGGTTCAATCCGGTCTGAACCGGTTCCAACTGGTTTGGACCAGTTGAAACTGGGCTAAACTGGTTCAAACCGGTCTGAACCGGATCCAACCAGCCTAAATCGGATCAAACTGGCTTAAACCGCTTCAAACTGTTCTGAACTGGATCCAACCGTCTTGGAACGGTTCAAACTGCCCTAAACCGGTTCTAACTGGTCTAAACTGGTTCAAATTGGTCTGAACTGGTTCCAACCGGCTTTGAGTGGTTCAAACTGGCCTAAACCACTTCAAACTAGCCTAAACCGGTTCAAACCGGTCTGAACCAGTCTGAACCGGTTTGGACCGGTTCAAACCTGCTTGCACTGGTTCAAACTGGCTTAAAACCGGTTCAAAGTGGCCATAACCGGTTCAAACCATTCTGAACTGTTTCGAACCGGCTTTGAGTGGTTGAAACTGGCCTAAACCGGTTCAAACCGGTTTGACCCGGTTCCAACTGGCTAGGACCAGTTTAAACTGGCCTAAACCGCTTCAAACTAGCCTAAACCAGTTCAAACCAGTCTGAACCAGTTCCAACCGACTTTGAGTGGTTCAAACTGGCCTATACCGGTTCAAACTGCTCTGAACTGGACCCAACCAGCTTGGACCGGTTCAAACTGGCTTGCACTGGTTCCAACCGACTTTGAGTGGTTCAAACTAGCCTATACCGGTTCAAACTGCTCTGAACTGGACCCAACCAGCTTGGACCGGTTCAAACTGGCTTGCACTGGTTCAAACTGGCCTAAACCGGTTCAAACCGGTTGGAACTGGTTCAAAGCGGATTTGAATGGTTCAAACTGGCTTAAACCGGTTTAAACTGGCCTAAACCGGTTCAAACTGGTCTGAACCGGTTCCAACTGGCTTCGACCGGTTCAAACCGGCTTGGACTGGTTCAAACTGGCTTAAACCGGTTCACACTGGTCTGAACCGGTTCCAACTGCTTTGGACCGGTTGAAACTGGGCTAAACTGGTTCAAACCGGTCTGAACCGGATCCAACCAGCCTTGATGGGTTCAAACTGGCTTACACCGCTTCAAACCGGTCAGAACTGGTTTCAACCGGCAAGGATCGATTCAAACTGTCCTAAACCGCTTCAAACTGGCCTAAACCGGTTCAAACCGGTCTGAACGGTTTCAACCGACTTTGACCGGTTCCAACTGGCTTAGACTATTTCCAAGAGTTCTGGACCTGTTCCAACCAGCTTGGACAAGTGCAAACTGGTATGGACCTGTTCCAACCAGCTTTGACTGGTTCAAACCAGCTTGGAACGGTTCAAACGGGCTTAAACCAGTTCAAACTGGCCTAAACCAGTTCCAACCGGCTTGGAGTGGGCCAAACTGGCCTAAACCGGTTCAAACCGGTCTGAACCGGTTCCAACTGGTGTGGACCGGTTGAAACTGGGCTAAACCGGTTCAAACCAGTCTGAATCGGATCCAATAAGCCTTGATGGGTTCAAACTGGCTTACACCGGTTCAAACCGGTCTGAACTGGTTCAAACCGGCTTTGAGTAGTTGAAACTGGCCTAAACCAGTTCAAACCAGTTTCAACCGGCTTGGACCAGTTGAAACTGGCCTAAACCACTTCAAACTAGCCTAAACCAGTTCAAACCAGTCTGAACCGGTTCCAACCGGCTTGGAGTGGGTCAAACTGGCCTAAAGCAGTTCAAACCGGTCTGAACTGGTTCCTATCGGCTTTGAGTGGTTCAAACTGGCCTATGCCGGTTCAAACTGCTCTGAACTGGATCCAACCAGCTTGGACCGGTTCAAACCGGCTTGGACTGGTTCAAACTGGCTTAAACCGGTTCAAAGTGGCCTAAACCGGTTCCAATCGGTCTGAATTGGTTCCAACCGTCTTTGAGTGGTTCAAACTGGCCTAAACCAGTTCAATCCGGTCTGAACCGGATCCAACTGGCTTGGACCGGTTCAAAGCGGTCTGAACCGGTTCCAACTGGCTTCGACCTGTTTAAACTGGCCTAAACCGGTTCAAACCGGTCAGAACTGGTTTCAACCGGCTAGGACCGATTCAAACTGTCCTAAACCGCTTCAAACTGGCCTAAACCGGTTCAAACCGGTCTGAACCGGTTCCAACCGAATTTGACCGGTTCCAACTGGCTTAGACAACTTCCAAGAGTTCTGGACCGGTTCCAAACAGCTTGGACAAGTGCAAACCGGTCTCGACCTGTTCCAACCAGCTTTGACTGGTTCAAACCAGCTTGGAACGGTTCAAACTGGCTTAAACCGGTTCAAACTGGTCTGAACCTGTTCCAACCGGCTTGGACCGGTTTAAACTGGCCTAAATACTGACAGATAAGAAAGAGGAGGGTTCGCTGTACCTGATCTGAAACTCTATTATGAAGCAGCGTGTTTATGTTGGATAAAGGAGTGGATAACCCAGGAGAACCCAGATTTCTTAGATTTGGAGGGGCACAACAATAGATTTGGATGGCACTCCTATCTTTGGTATGGTAAGGCAAAAGTGCATAAAGGGTTTACAAATCATGTGATAAGGAAAGGAAAACACCGTGGTGGGTGTCACCAATTGATATTAACAGTTAAAAAACTGAACATAGAAGGGAGAGGGGCCACCTATGAGGAGATTCTGACGAAGGCCGAAAAAGGTTGGAAATTGAAGCCTTATGATTGTATTGCTGGAAAATTGACAGGATGGTTGCAATACCATCAAGTCAATGATGTTTTTAAAGAGGACAAAAAATGAGGATTTGAAGACAAAAAATCGAAATTTCAAATAGACATTATAGAAAGTAAGTCTAAACTACTTTCAAAAATGTATAATCTCCTATTAGAATGGAATACAAAAGACGAACTTAGAAAAGAGGCTATGATAAAATGGGCTATTGATCTAGGACACAACATAGACTACGATGTATGGGCCAAACTCTGGAATGAGAGTATAAAATTCACCGCTTGTTCTGCTTTAAAAGAGAATGTTATGAAGATGGTCTATCGGTGGTATCTTACTCCCACCAAATTGGCAAAAATGTACAGAACTAGTAGTAAAACTTGCTGGAAATGCAAGGAAAAGGATGGCGACTTCTTTCATATGTGGTGGTCATGTAAAAAATTAAAAGAGTTCTGGGAATCGATTTATAACGAGTTAAAAAAGATGTTTAAGTATAGCTTTCCCCAAAAGCCGGAAGAATTCTTGCTAGGTTTGGTGGGAGAAGATAATAATAATAATAATAATAATAATAATAATAATAATAAATTTTATTTATATCCCGCCCTCCCCAACCGAAGCCAGGCTCAGGGCGGCTAACAACACTAAAATAGTGCAACATTATAAAAACATTATAAAAATTAATTAAAATCAAAATTGATGGCAACCATAAACTAAAGTTTTGTAAAGATTGCCAAAGGAGGGAGTCAGGCTGCGCCCTGACCAAAGGCCTGGTGGAACAGCTCTGTCTTGCAGGCCCTGCGGAAAGATGTCAAGTCCTGCAGAGCCCTTGTCTCTTGGGACAGAGCCTTCCACCAGATCGGGGCCACGGCCAAAAAAGCCCTGGCTCTAGTTGAGGGCAGCCTAACCTCCCTGTGGCCTGGGATCTCCAAGATGTTTTTATTTGAAGACCGTAAGTTCTTCTGTGGGGCATACCAGGAGAGGCGGTCCCGGGATTAAGAAGACTGATCAAAGATTATATCTGTACGCAACGACAGCAGCTAGAGTTCTGATAGCTCAAAAGTGGAAGCAACAGGAGATGCCGACAATAGGAGAATGGCAGATAAAGCTGGCTGAATACGCTGAGATGGCTAAATTGACAAACAGAATTCGCAATCAGGACCAAAAAGAATGGTGTCAATTTTATATCTATATAAGTGAGAGCTGTACAAAATTGAAACCTTTGGCAGGATTGAAGTAAATCTTATGTCATGTTGTAATATCTAATCAAAGAAACTGTGAACTATAGAATAGAATAGGAAAACTGATGGAAGGGAAGGATGGAAGCCAACAGCTCTACGGAGCATAAAGTAGGATATATGTAATAAGATTTGATGTTTTACTGGTGTTGGTGGGTGTTGGTGGGTGATCTTAAATCTCAATAAAAATTATTTATATAAAAAAACTAACTGGTCTGAACTGGTTCCAACTGGCTTGGACCGGTTTAAATTGGCCTAAACCTGTTCAAACTGGTCTGAACTGGTTTCAACTGGCTAGGATCGATTCAAACTGTCCTAAACCGCTTCAAACTTGCCTAAGCGGGTTCAAACCGGTCTGAACTGGTTCCAACTGGCTTGGACCGGTTCAAACCGGCTTGGACCGGTTCAAACAGGCTTAAACCGGTTCAAAGTGGCCTTAACCGGTTCAAACCGGTCTGAACTGGTTCGAACTGGCTTTGAGTGGTTGAAACTGGCCTAAACCGTTTCAAACCAGTTTGAACCGGTTTCAACTGGCTTGGACCAGTTTAAACTGGGCTAAACCGCTTCAAACTAGCCTAAACCAGTTCATACAGGTCTGAACCGGTTCCAACCGGCTTGGAGCGGTTCAAACTGGCCTAAAATGGTTCAAACCGGTCTGAACCGGATCCAACCAGCTTTGAACAGTTCAAACTGGCTTAAACCTGCCTAAACCGGTTCAAACTGGTCTGAACTGGTTCCAACTGGCTTGGACCGGTTTAAACTGGCCTAAACCTGTTCAAACTGGTCTGAACTGGTTTTCACCGGCTAGGACCGATTCAAACTGTCCTAAACCGCTTCAAACTAGCCTAAGCTGGTTCAAACTGGTCTGAACCGGTTCCAACTGGCTTGCACCGGTTCAAACCGGCTTGGACCGGTTCAAACAGGCTTAAACCGCTTCAAACTGGCCTAAACCGGTTCAAACCGGTCTGAACCGGTTCCAACCGGCTATGACTGGTTCCAACTGGCTTAGACCAGTTCTAAGAGTTCTGGACCGGTTCCAACCAGCTTGGACAAGTGCAAACTGGTCTGGGCCTCTTCCAACCAGCTTTGACTGGTTCAAACCAGCTTGGAACGGTTCAAACTGGCTTAAACCGGTTCACACTGACATAAACCAGTTCAAACCGGTCTGAACTGGTTCCAACTGGCTTGGACCGGTTGAAACTGGCCTAAACCGGTTCAAACTGTTCTGATCCGGATCCAACCGGCTTGGACCGGTTCAAACAGGCTTAAACCGGATCAAAGTGGCCTTAACCGGTTCAAACCGGTCTGAACTGGTTCGAACCGGCTTTGAGTGGTTGAAACTGGCCTAAACCGGTTCAAACCGGTTTGAACCGGTTTCAACTGGCTTGGACCAGTTTAAACTGGCCTAAACCGGTTCAAACTAGCCTAAACCAGTTCACACCAGTCTTAACCAGTTCCAACCGGCTTGGAGCTGGTCAAACTGGCCTAAACCGGTTCAAACCGGTCTGAACTGGTTCCAACCGGCTTTGAGTGGTTCTAACTGGCCTAAGCCGGTTCAAACCTGTTGGAACTGGTTCAAAGCGGATTTTAATGGTTCAAACTGGCTTAAACCGGTGTAAACTGGCCTAAACCGGTTCAAACTGGTCTGAACCGGTTCCAACTGGCTTCGACTGGTTCAAACCGGCTTGGACTGGTTCAAACTGGCTTAAACCGGTTCAAACCGGTCTGAACCGGTTCCAACTGGTTTGGACCGGTTGAAACTGGTCTAAACTAGTTCAAACCGGTCTGTACCGGATCCAACCAGCCTTGACGGGTTCAAACTGGCTTAAACTGGTTCAAACTGGCCTAAACCAGTTCAAACCGGTCTGAACCGGTTCCAACTGGTTTGGACCGGTTGAAACTGGGTAAACCGGTTCAAACCGGTCTGAACCGGATCCAACCAGCCTTGATGGGTTCAAACTGGCTTACACCGGTTCAAACCAGTCTGAACTGGTTCCAACCGTCTTTGAGTGGTTCAAACTGGCCTAAACCGGTTCAAACTGTTCTGATCCGGATCCAACCGGCTTGGACCGGTCCAAACTGGCTTGGACCGGTTCAAACAGGATTAAACCGGTTCAAAGTGGCCTTAACCGGTTCAAACCGGTCTGAACTGGTTCGAACCGGCTTTGAGTGGTTGAAACTGGCCTAAACCGGTTCAAACCGGTTTGAACCGGTTTCAACTGGCTTGGACCAGTTTAAACTGGCCTAAACCGCTTCAAACTAGCCTAAACCAGTTCAAACCAGTCTGAACCAGTTCCAACCGGCTTGGAGCGGGTCAAACTGACCTAAACCGGTTCAAACCGGTCTGAACTGGTTCCAACCAGCTTGGACTGGTTCAAACCGGCTTGGACTGGTTCTAACTGGCCTAAACCGGTTCAAACCTGTTGGAACTGGTTCAAAGCGGATTTTAATGGTTCAAGCTGGCTTAAACCGGTTTAAACTGGCCTAAACCGGTTCAAACTGGTCTGAACCAGTTCCAACTGGCTTCGACCGGTTCAAACCGGCTTGGACAGGTTCAAACTGCCTTAAACTGGTTCAAACCGGTCTGAACTGGTTCCAACTGGTTTGGACCGGTTGAAACTGGGCTAAACTGGTTCAAACCGGTCTGAACCGGATCCAACCAGCCTAAATCGGTTCAAACTGGCTTAAACTGGTTCAAACCGGTCTGAACTGGATCCAACCGTCTTGGAACGGTTCAAACTGGCCTAAACCGCTTCAAACTAGCCTAAACCGGTTCAAACCAGTCTGAACCGGATCCAACCAGCCTTGATGGGTTCAAACTGGCTTACACCGGTTCAAACCGGTCTGAACTGGTTCCAACCGTCTTTGAGTGGTTCAAACTGGCCTAAACCGGTTCAAACTGTTCTGATCCGGATCCAACCGGCTTGGACCGGTTCAAACAGGCTTAAACCGGATCAAAGTGGCCTTAACCGGTTCAAACCGGTCTGAACTGGTTCGAACCGGCTTTGAGTGGTTGAAACTGGCCTAAACCGGTTCAAACTGTTCTGATCCGGATCCAACCGGCTTGGACCGGTTCAAACAGGGTTAAACCGGATCAAAGTGGCCTTAACCGGTTCAAACCGGTCTGAACTGGTTCGAACCGGCTTTGAGTGGTTGAAACTGGCCTAAACCGGTTCAAACCGGTTTGAACCGGTTTCAACTGGCTTGGACCAGTTTAAACTGGCCTAAACCGCTTCAAACTAGCCTAAACCAGTTCAAACCAGTCTGAACCAGTTCCAACCGGCTTGGAGCGGGTCAAACTGGCCTAAACCGGTTCAAACCGGTCTGAACTGGTTCCAACCGGCTTTGAGTGGTTGAAACTGGCCTAAACTGGTTCAAACCGGTTTGAACCGGTTTCAACTGGCTTGGACCAGTTTAAACTGGGCTAAACCGCTTCAAACTAGCCTAAACCAGTTCATACCGGTCTGAACCGGTTCCAACCAGCTTGAAGCGGTTCAAACTGGCCTAAACTGGTTCAAACCGGTCTGAACCGGATCCAACCAGCTTTGAACAGTTCAAACTGGCTTAAACCGGCCTAAACCGGTTCAAACTGGTCTGAACCGGTTCCCACTGGCTTGGACCGGTTTAAACTGGCCTAAACCGGTTCAAAACGGTCAGAACTGGTTTCAACCGGCTAGTACTGATTCAAACTGTCCTAAACCGCTACAAACTGGCCTAAACCGGTTCAAACCGGTCTGAACCGGTTCCAACCGAATTTGACCGGTTCCAACTGGTTTATACCAGTTCCTCGAAGTTGTCGAGGGCTGATTTCTTGTCCTGTGATAAAAAGCCTTCTGTTTCGACCGCCAAACCTTTCAGGGGAGCATTTGCAACTGTTTGGCACCATTTTTGAGTGAATTGCCGAACATCATATTTTTGATGAAATTGTGATTACGGAGTTCCAACTGGCTTGCACCGGTTCAAACCGGCTTGGACCGGTTCAAACAGGCTTAAACCGGTTCAAACTAGCCTAAACCAGTTCAAACTGGTCTGAACCGGTTCCAACCGGCTTGGATCGCTTCAAACTGGCCTAAACCGGTTCTAACCGGTCTGAACCGGATCCAACCAGCTTTGAACGGTTCAAACTGGCTTAAACCGGTTTAATCTGGCCTAAACTGGTTCAAACTGGTCTGAACCGGTTCCAACTGGCTTAGACCAGTTCCAAGAGTTCTGGACCGGTTCCAACCAGCTTGGACAAGTGCAAACTGGTCTCGACCTGTTCCAACCAGCTTTGACTGGTTCAAACAAGCTTGGAACGGTTCAAACTGGCTTAAACTGTTTCAAACTGGCCTAAACCAGTTCAAACCGGTCTGAACCGGTTCCAACTGGCTTGGACCGGTTGAAGCTGGGCTAAACCGGTTCAAACCAGTCTGAACCGGATCCAACCAGCCTTGACGGGTTCAAACTGGCTTAAACCGGTTCAAACCGGTCAGAACTTGTTCCAACCGTCTTTGAGTGGTTCAAACTGGCCTAAACCGGTTCAAACTGTTCTGAATAGGATCCAACCGGCTTGGACCGGTTCAAACGGGCTTGGACAGGTTCAAATTGGCCTAAAGCGGTTCAAAGTGGCCTTAACCGGTTCTAACCGGTCTGAACTTGTTTTTACCGGCTTTGTGCGTTTCAAACTGGCCTATACCAGTTCAAACTGCTCTGAACCAGATCCAACCAGCTTGGACCGGTTCAAACCGGCTTGGACTGGTTCAAACTGGCTTAAACCGGTTCAAAGTGGCCTAAACCGGTTCAAACAAGTCTGAACCGGTTCCAACCGGCTTGGACTGGTTCAAAGCGGTCTGAACCTTATCCAACTGTCTTGGAACAGTTGAAACTGGCCTAAACCGTTTCTAACTGGCCTAAACCTGTTCAAACCGGTATGAACCAGTTCGAACCAGCTTTCAACTGTTCAAAGTGGCTTAAACCGGTTTAAACTGGCCTAAACTATTTCAAACCGGTCAGAACTGGTTTCAACCGGCTAGGACCGATTCAAACTGTCCTAAACCGGTTCAAACCGGTCTGAACCGGATCCAACCAGCCTTGACCAGTTCAAAGTGGCCTTAACCGGTTCAAACCGGTCTGAACTGGTTCAAACCGGCTTTGAGTGGTTGAAACTGGTCTAAACCGGTTCAAACCGGTCTGAACCGGTTCCAACCGGTTTGGGCCGGTTGAAACTGGGCTAAACTGGTTCAAGCCGGTCTGTACTGGATCCAACCAGCCTTGACGGTTTCAAACTGGCTTAAACTGG